>NW_026694098.1:0-5889 GCF_021218885.2 Marmota monax | reverse complement strand
TATTTTGAATGGGATAATTTTCCTAATTACTTTTTCATCAGATTTATTATTAGAGTATAGGAACATGACTGGCTCATAAGTGTTAATCGTATATCCTCCTATTTTGCTGGATTTATTTATGAGCTCTAAAAGTCTTCTGGTGGAGTTTCTTTGGTTCTTCAAAATGTAGGATTATGTTTCTCAGCAAGCAGAGGTGGTTTGAGTTCTTCTTTTCCTATTTGTATCCCTTTAAATTCCTTATCTTGCCCAGTTGCTCTGATTAGAGTTATGAGGACTTTGTTGAATAGGTGTGATGAGAGTGAGAAAATGCTTTTAGTTCTTTTTCCATTTAGTACTATTCTTTCACCTTCAGTCTGTGGATGACTTTACCTGTGAAATAGTTCTTGCAAACAGCATATTGTTGGGTTTTGCTTTTAAATCCAATGTGCCAATCTATGTCTTTTGATTAAAAAGAGTTTAGACCATTTACATTTAATATTCTTATAGAGAAATGTTCTTTATTTTGTGCAACTTTGATGTGTTTCTAATGTTTAAATCAAACTTGATTCTCCTTTGACTATTCTTCTAGTGTAATTCATCCTATGGTGGTTTTCATTTTTTTTTTTTTTCATTTCTTCTCCATGAAATCTTTCACTAAGTTCATTTTGTAGAATAAACTTTCTGTTTATAAATTCTTTTAGCTTCTGTTTATCAGAGAAGATTTTTTTTATCTTCAATTCTGAAGCTTAATTTTTCTGGGTATAGTGTTCTTGATTAGCATCCATTTTCTTTCAGAGCATGATATACATTCTTTTCAGTCCTCATGGTTTTCTGGGTCTAGATTGAGCACAAAGTTGAAATCCAAATTTGTTTACCTCTAAATGTGACTAGTTTTTTACCCTAGCAGGTTTTAAAATACCATACTCATTCTATATATGCCTAATATATATGACTTGGAGTGAGTGGTTCTATTATGATTTTGTATATTTGGAGTCCTACATGCTTCTTATATTTGAATCTTCATCTTATTCTTGAGGTTTGAAATATTTTCTAATGCTATTTTATTGAAAAAAATTGTGCATCTCTTTAGCTCATATTACAGCCTTCATCTACCCCAGAGATTCTTAAATTTGGCCTCTTGATGTTATCCCAAAGTTCTTGAATATTCTTGAAGTGCTATCTTACCAGCTTTTCTTTTTTTTTAGGGGACGGGTACTGGGGATTGAGTTCAGGGGCACTTGACCACTGAGCCACATGCATAGCTTTATTTTGTATTTTATTAAAGATAGGGTCTCACTAAGTTGCTTAGTGCCTCGCTAAATTGCTAAGTCTGGCTAACTTATAATCCTCCTGCTTCCACTGCCAAGCCACTGGGATTACAGGCATGTACCACTGTGCCTGACCTTAACATTTTACTTATGATCAACTTTAATTTTAAGATTATACTCTTCATCCTTGAGACCTGAAAATCTATTTTCAGAGTAATCTAATCTCTTGGTGATACCTTTTATTGAATTTTTAATTTGGCTTATTGAGTCTTTCATTTTCAGGATTTTCATTTGGTTTTGTTTCAGAATCTCTATCTCTTTCTTAAAGTGAATCTTTCTCTTTCTTAATTTTTTAACTAATTTCACTCTTTACATCTTCCTTAGTCATAAAACATTTTATTTAAGCTTTTTGAGTTCTTTCTCTGACATTTCCTCCACTGTGGTATCAATGAAGTCAGTTGTTGTGGGACTATGGATTGTTGGGGATGGTTTGTTCCCTTGCTTTTTCATATTGTTTGTGTGTCTACCCATCTATTGGGATAGCTATTGCTTCATCTTTTAAGCAAAGGACTACTTGTGAATTTTTTCTCTTAAGAACCCTGGAATGGGCCAATATCCAGATATTAATACTTGAACTGAATGTGTGACCTCTGATGATCCCAATAACAGAACCACTTTGAGAGATGCCACTGAATCCTGTTTACTACAATTATTTCAGAACCAAGCTTTGTACCATTTAATCTTACAAAAAAAAAAAAGTTTGTTGACATTGTTCTCCAAGTTCCTCAATGCAACTATAAATGTGTAGTCAAGTTCTGGAATATGTTAAAATGGTAATTATTGAATTTAGTAAAATTGCTATAACATTAAATAAGGGATAAAAGGGGGAAAGAAGAATGATCTGGCAAAGAGACAGAGAGAGAAAAAGAGGGAGAGAGGGAAAGAGAAAGAAAGGGAAATAGATGGTTGGTCGGTATTTGAGATAGTAGCAGATAATGAAAGAGTGCAAATTGGGGTGAAAGGAGCAAGAATAATTAGAGCTAGAGAAACAGAGAAAGACTGATTCCAATTAATGCTCCAAACCATTAAAAGAAATACATTCAAATGGGTGGAAAGTACAAAGTTGGTTATTAGAATAACAATAATCAATCAAATTGAACAGTGATATATATGTTCAAAGTTAACATTAGAGTTTTTTAGAGTAAACTTTGCCAAGGTGAAGAAAATTCTGGTCACTTAGCAGATGCCTACACTTCTTTGACTGTGGATGTCTCCAGAGTTGCACTGGCACAGAAGCCAATTCTCTAGTTCTGTGGACCTCCCATTAGCTGGTTCTGGTTTGTCAGCTCAGTGACTGCTCAGAGCACGCAGTGTTGTGTCTTGGTTATTTCTATTGTGTGCAGGAGTTTAAGATGCAGTCTCTGAATGAGTGTCCTTGTGATTGTTCTGAGTCACCATATACTTGCTCCCCTCTGCGGGATGCTTTTCCTGTAGATATCCTGATGGCTGTCTATAAACACAGGTCATCCTGTTGTGGATTTTCCACAGGTATTCTGTGGTGCAAAAGCATACCCCTGGTTTACATCACTCTCTGGGCTACTGTATTAGAGGGACTCATAATTCACCAGGATTCTAGTTTTCCCTGCCTCAGATTATGAATGACAGGCATCAATTACCTCTGTTGACTATGACTGATGCAAGGACTAGTCGGTGTCTAAACAATGTCCTTTCACTTGCCAGTTATGAGTATCATTCAGACTGGGAGCTGGGTCAGGCTGAAAGCAGTCATTCCCTGCTGTCTTGAATCAAGCACTTTTCCACCTTAACTGACCTTCCTCTGGCTATTGTTGCAACCCAGGCAACTTCTGCTTAAGTTTCCTGGTGTATTCAGTAAACTTCAGCTAGCAGCCTCTGCCAACTGCTACCACCATCTAGGAACCAGATATTTATGTCACTGGTTATTCAGACAGTTTCACTTGATCAAAGGGTCAGTCCCAAGGCTTCTTAGGATTGAGGTAATTTCCCATAGTGCCTTCTCCAGATGTCTGTGGTCAGGGCTGGCAAGGTCCTGATGGATCTGGTTTGCTGTGCTCTGGGCCAAAGCTTCTTTGCCTTTCCATCTCTGCCCAGGTTTCAGGTCCCATGGAAGTACACAGAGATTTCCACCTCTGCTGTGCAGTACAGAGGCCGAGCTGGGCACTGGGTTAGGCCCACTTCTCTGCCCAGGTCTACTCCACCCCACAACTTTTTTTACCATGTGTGGGAGGGTTCAGTGATTCTTTGGCTATTAGTGTTCTCTCTAGATTTTTTTTTTTTTTTTTTTTTTAAATTTTTTATTGTGGGTTGTTCAAAACATTACAAATTTCTTGACATATCATATTCCACACTTTGATTCTAGTGGGTTATGAACTCCCACCTTCACCCCATACACAGATTGCAGATTCACATCAGTTACACATCCATTGATTTACAAATTGCCATACTAGTGTCTGTTGTGCTCCGCTGCCTTTCCCATCATCCACCCTCCCCCCTCCCCACCTCTCCCCTCCCCTCCCCTCCTCTCTCTCTACCCCCTCCACTGTATAACCCTGAGGGTCTCCTTCCATTACCGTGCAATTTACCTTCTCTCTCCCTTTCCCTCCCACCTCTCATCCCTGTTAAATGTTAATCTTCTTCTCCTGTTCTTCGTCCCTACTCTGTTCTTAGTTACTTTCCTTTTATCAAAGAAGACATTTGGCATTTGTTTTTTAGGGATTGGCTAGCTTCACTTAGCATAATCTGCTCTAATGCCATCCATTTCCCTGTAAATTCTATGATTTTGTCATTTTTTAATGCAGAGTAATACTCCATTGTGTATAAATGCCACATTTTTTTTATCCATTCGTCTATTGAAGGGCATCTAGGTTGGTTCCACAGTCTTGCTATTGTGAACTGTGCTGCTATGAACATCGATGTAGCAGTGTCCCTGTAGCATGCTCTTTTTAGGTCTTTAGGGAATAGACCAAGAAGGGGAATAGCTGGGTCAAATGGTGGCTCCATTCCCAGCTTTCCAAGAAATCTCCATACTGCTTTCCAAATTGGCTGCACCAATCTGCAGTCCCACCAGCAATGTACAAGTGTACCCTTTTCCCCACATCCTCGCCAGCACTTGTTGTTGTTTGACTTCCTAATGGCTGCCAATCTTACTGGAGTGAGATGGTATCTTAGGGTGGTTTTGATTTGCATTTCTCTGACAGCTAGAGATGTTGAGCATTTTTTCATGTACTTGTTGATTGACTGTATGTCCTCCTCTGTGAAGTGTCTGTTCAGGTCCTTGGCCCATTTGTTGATTGGGTTGTTTGTTCTCTTACTGTCTAATTTTTTGAGTTCTTTGTATACTCTGGATATTAGGGCTCTATCTGAAGTGTGAGGAGTAAAGATTTGTTCCCAGGATGTAGGCTCCCTATTTACCTCTCTTATTGTTTCTTTTGCTGAGAAAAAACTTCTTAGTTTGAGTAAGTCCCATTTGTTGATTCTAGTTATTAACTTTTGTGCTATGGGTGTCCTATTGAGGAATTTGGAGCCCGACCCCACCGACTGTAGATCGTAGCCAACTTTTTCTTCTATCAGACGGCGCGTCTCTGATTTGATATCAAGTTCCTTGATCCATTTTGAATTCACTTTTGTGCATGGCGAGAGAAAGGGATTCAGTTTCATTTTGTTGCATATGGATTTCCAGTTTTCCCAGCACCATTTGTTGAAGATGCTATCCTTCCTCCATTGCATGCTTTTAGCCCCTTTATCAAATATAAGATAGTTGTAGTTTTGTGGATTGGTTTCTGTGTCCTCTATTCTGTACCATTGGTCCACACGCCTGTTTTGGTACCAGTACCATGCTGTTTTTGTTACTATTGCTCTGTAGTATAGTTTGAAGTCTGGTATCGCTATACCGCCTGATTCACACTTCTTGCTTAGCATTGTTTTTGCTATTCTGGGTCTTTTATTTTTCCATATGAATTTCATGATTGCTTTCTCTATTTCTACAAGAAATGCCATTGGGATTTTGATTGGCATTGCATTAAACCTATAGAGAACTTTTGGTAATATCGCCATTTTGATGATGTTAGTTCTGCCTATCCATGAACAGGGTATATTTTTCCATCTTCTAAGATCTTCTTCTATTTCTCTCTTTAGGGTTCTGTAGTTTTCATTGTATAAGTCTTTCACCTCTTTTGTTAGGTTGATTCCCAAGTATTTTATTTTTTTTGAAGATATTTTGAATGGAGTGGTTGTCCTCATTTCCATTTCAGAGGATTTGTCGCTGATATACAGGAATGCCTTTGATTTATGCGTGTTGATTTTAAATCCTGCCACTTTGCTGAATTCATTTATTAGCTCTAATAGTTTCTTTGTAGAGCCTTTTGGGTCTGCTAGATATAGAATCATATCATCTGCAAATAGTGATAATTTAAGTTCTTCTTTTCCTATTTTGATGCCTTTAATTTCTTTCGTCTGTCTAATTGCTCTGGCCAGTGTTTCGAGAACTATGTTGAAGAGAAGTGGAGAGAGAGGGCATCCCTGTCTTGTTCCAGATTTTAGAGGGAATGCCTTCAGTTTTTCTCCATTCAGAATAATGCTAGCCTGAGGCTTAGCATAGATTGCT